>NW_027136027.1:0-23307 GCF_039906515.1 Pseudorca crassidens | reverse complement strand
CCTTTGCAAGCTTGCTTGGTTGGCCAAAAAGGGCGTATGCGTTTTTTCCTGAATATATTCAGGAAAAAACGCATACGCCCTTTTTGGCCAAGTGCATCATTGTGGACGTTCTGCCTCTTTTCCTATGCTTTCAATGCAATTCCAGTCTACCTCCTGAAATCGGTTTCCTGCAATTCTGCCCCGCTTTCAAGTCCTCTTGGCAGCCTTACTTCAGTATATTTTTGGACGATAGCTGTCATTTATAACTCTGCAGGTTTGTGAATTACAGTGCCCCTGAGCTCCTTTCTTCAACTCGCTTTCTTTTGAGCTGGCCGCAACACCGCAGGATGGCTTCAGGCCCTAATCTGGTTCCGGCACGGCACGCTGAGCCTTTGGTTAATTCCTCTTCCTGGTGGGAAATGAGAGTTAAATTTGCCCGTCCAGACACCTCCAGCTAGTCTCTCATTGGTTCTCGCTATTCCTGTTCATCTTCCGCAGAAATTGCAAACTGGGCCAAACAGGAGGTTAAAGGGACTGACTCTCCAAGTCGGGAGGGTGTTAGTAAAGCGTCTGGAATGTTGCACCCGAGTACCTGGGGAGGAAAACTGAGACATATTTGAACACGTCTCCCGTTCACACGGTTGATCATACTCTGGGTTCCACATGCATGTTTTAGCTGAAGGAAGAATACATTAAACCTGGGTAGTTGAAACCCGTGGAATGGGTACCATGCAATATGACTTCAAAGGGTCTTCATTTGCTCACCGAACTTCTCCAATCCTATCACTGCTGCGTTTATCCCCCTGTACAGACGCTTGATTCTCTTTTGGAGACATAGCAATCCATAGGTTTTAAGATACTTACTAGTCAGGTACATTCTTAGGCGTTTAATATGGGGTGTTGAGTCTATTTCGTTGAGCAAGGAGTAGCTCTTATCTATTCCATATTTGGCTTAAGGAACTTTATCTGTGCTCATTTCAATCTCTGGTTTTATGCAGCACCCCAACTCACCTTTCCCCTTAAGCAAGCATAAGTTGGTTTTCTAAATTTGAGACCCTGTTCTGTTTTGGAATTCAGTTCCTGTGTAGCCAAGTTTACATTCCGTGTATTACTGATATCTTATGATGTTTCTTTTTCTGTGTGACTTATATCAGTTAGAATCATCATACCTGAATCCACTCATTGTGCTGCTAAGGGCCTGATGACATAGATTTCATTGCTGAGTGATATTGCTTTGTAAGTAAATACCACAACTTCTTTATCCATTTTTCACTTTCTGCGATGTTGAACTTGTACTGTAAACGAGGTTCTTGTAAACAGAGGCGTCCCAAACTTTGGGGGTGGCTGTGTCTTTTTGATTTTAATTTCCCTAAGCTATAGGACCATAAGTGGAAGTGCCCTAGGCTCTGTTGCTTTGTTTTTTAGATGTTTCAGGAAACACCATACACTTCTCCCGAGTGTCTGTTGGCAATTTACATCCCGCCCATCAGCATAACAAGGCTCCCAGTTCTCCATGGCCTGTCCTGCCTTTCTGGATTTTACACTTTTTTCAGATGGCCCTTTTGACCGGGGGGAAGTGAGACTTCATTGTAGTGCAGATTTCCTTTGCAAGCTTGCTTGGTTGGCCAAAAAGGGCGTATGCGTTTTTTCCTGAATATATTCAGGAAAAAACGCATACGCCCTTTTTGGCCAAGTGCATCATTGTGGACGTTCTGCCTCTTTTCCTATGCTTTCAATGCAATTCCAGTCTACCTCCTGAAATCGGTTTCCTGCAATTCTGCCCCACTTTCAAGTCCTCTTGGCAGCCTTACTTCAGTATATTTTTGGACGATAGCTGTCATTTATAACTCTGCAGGTTTGTGAATTACAGTGCCCCTGAGCTCCTTTCTTCAACTCGCTTTCTTTTGAGCTGGCCGCAACACCGCAGGATGGCTTCAGGCCCTAATCTGGTTCCGGCACGGCAAGCTGAGCCTTTGGTTAATTCCTCTTCCTGGTGGGAAATGAGAGTTAAATTTGCCCGTCCAGACACCTCCAGCTAGTCTCTCATTGGTTCTCGCTATTCCTGTTCATCTTCCACAGAAATTGCAAACTGGGCCAAACAGGAGGTTAAAGGGACTGACTCTCCAAGTCGGGAGGGTGTTAGTAAAGCGTCTGGAATGTTGCACCCGAGTACCAGGGTATGAAAACTGAGACATATTTGAACACGTTTCCCGATCACATGGTTGATCATACTCTAGTTTCCACATGCATGTTTTAGCTGAAGGTAGAATACCTTAAACCTGGGTAGTTGAAACCCGTGGATTGGGTACCATGCAATATGACTTCAAAGGGTCTTCATTTGCTCACCGAACCTCTCCAATCCTATCACTGCTGCGTTTATGCCCCTGTACACATGCTTGATTCTCTTTCGGAGACATAGCAATCCATAGGTTTTAAGATACTTACTAGTCAGGTACATTCTTAGGCGTTTAATATGCGGTGTTGAGTCCATTTCGTTGAGCAAGGAGTAGCTCTTGTCTATTCCATATTTGGCTTAAGGAACTTTATCTGTGCTCATTTCAATCTCTGGTTTTATGCAGCACCCCAACTCACCTTTACCCTTAAGCAAGCATAAGTTGGTTTTCTAAATTTGAGACCCTGTTCTGTTCTGTAATTCAGTTCCTGTGTAGCCAAGTTTACATTCCGTGTATTAGTGATATCTTATGATGTTTCTTTTTCTGTGTGACTTATTTCAGTTAGAATCATCATACCTGAATCCACTCATTGTGCTGCTAAGGGCCTGATGACATAGATTTCATTGCTGAGTGATATTGCTTTGTAAGTAAATACCACAACTTCTTTATCCATTTTTCACTTTCTGCAATGTTGAACTTGTACTGTAAACGAGGTTCTTGTAAACAGAGGCGTCCCAAACTTTGGGGTGGCTGTGTCTTTTTGATTTTAATTTCCCTAAGCTATAGGACCATAAGTGGAAGTGCCCTAGGCTCTGTTGCTTTGTTTTTTAGATGTTTCAGGAAACACCATACACTTCTCCCGAGTGTCTGTTGACAATTTACATCCCGCCCATCAGCATAACAAGGCTCCCAGTTCTCCATGGCCTGTCCTGCCTTTCTGGATTTTACACTTTTTTCAGATGGCCCTTTTGACCGGGGGGAAGTGAGACTTCATTGTAGTGCAGATTTCCTTTGCAAGCTTGCTTGGTTGGCCAAAAAGGGCGTATGCGTTTTTTCCTGAATATATTCAGGAAAAAACGCATACGCCCTTTTAGGCCAAGTGCATCATTGTGGACGTTCTGCCTCTTTTCCTATGCTTTCAATGCAATTCCAGTCTACCTCCTGAAATCGGTTTCCTGCAATTCTGCCCCGCTTTCAAGTCCTCTTGGCAGCCTTACTTCAGTATATTTTTGGACGATAGCTGTCATTTATAACTCTGCAGGTTTGTGAATTACAGTGCCCCTGAGCTCCTTTCTTCAACTCGCTTTCTTTTGAGCTGGCCGCAACACCGCAGGATGGCTTCAGGCCCTAATCTGGTTCCGGCACGGCACGCTGAGCCTTTGGTTAATTCCTCTTCCTGGTGGGAAATGAGAGTTAAATTTGCCCGTCCAGACACCTCCAGCTAGTCTCTCATTGGTTCTCGCTATTCCTGTTCATCTTCCACAGAAATTGCAAACTGGGCCAAACAGGAGGTTAAAGGGACTGACTCTCCAAGTCGGGAGGGTGTTAGTAAAGCATCTGGAATGTTGCACCCGAGTACCAGGGGAGGAAAACTGAGACATATTTGAACACGTCTACCGTTCACACAGTTGATCATACTCTGGGTTCCACATGCATGTTTTAGCTGAAGGAAGAATACCGTAAACCTGGAGAGTTGAGACCCGTGTAATGGGTACCATGCAATATGACTTCAAAGGGTCTTCATTTGCTCACCGAACTTCTCCAATCCTATCACTGCTGCGTTTATCCCCCTGTACAGACGCTTGATTCTCTTTTGGAGACATAGCAATCCATAGGTTTTAAGATACTTACTAGTCAGGTACATTCTTAGGCATTTAATATGGGGTGTTGAGTCTATTTCGTTGAGCAAGGAGTAGCTCTTATCTATTCCATATTTGGCTTAAGGAACTTTATCTGTGCTCATTTCAATCTCTGGTTTTATGCAGCACCCCAACTCACCTTTCCGCTTAAGCAAGCATAAGTTGGTTTTCTAAATTTGAGACCCTGTTCTGTTTTGGAATTCAGTTCCTGTGTAGCCAAGTTTACATTCCGTGTATTACTGATATCTTATGATGTTTCTTTTTCTGTGTGACTTATATCAGTTAGAATCATCATACCTGAATCCACTCATTGTGCTGCTAAGGGCCTGATGACATAGATTTCATTGCTGAGTGATATTGCTTTGTAAGTAAATACCACAACTTCTTTATCCATTTTTCACTTTCTGCGATGTTGAACTTGTACTGTAAACGAGGTTCTTGTAAACAGAGGCGTCCCAAACTTTGGGGTGGCTGTGTCTTTTTGATTTTAATTTCCCTAAGCTATAGGACCATAAGTGGAAGTGCCCTAGGCTCTGTTGCTTTGTTTTTTAGATGTTTCAGGAAACACCATACACTTCTCCCGAGTGTCTGTTGGCAATTTACATCCCGCCCATCAGCATAACAAGGCTCCCAGTTCTCCATGGCCTGTCCTGCCTTTCTGGATTTTACACTTTTTTCAGATGGCCCTTTTGACCGGGGGGAAGTGAGACTTCATTGTAGTGCAGATTTCCTTTGCAAGCTTGCTTGGTTGGCCAAAAAGGGCATATGCGTTTTTTCCTGAATATATTCAGGAAAAAACGCATACGCCCTTTTTGGCCAAGTGCATCATTGTGGACGTTCTGCCTCTTTTCCTATGCTTTCAATGCAATTCCAGTCTACCTCCTGAAATCGGTTTCCTGCAATTCTGCCCCACTTTCAAGTCCTCTTGGCAGCCTTACTTCAGTATATTTTTGGACGATAGCTGTCATTTATAACTCTGCAGGTTTGTGAATTACAGTGCCCCTGAGCTCCTTTCTTCAACTCGCTTTCTTTTGAGCTGGCCGCAACACCGCAGGATGGCTTCAGGCCCTAATCTGGTTCCGGCACGGCAAGCTGAGCCTTTGGTTAATTCCTCTTCCTGGTGGGAAATGAGAGTTAAATTTGCCCGTCCAGACACCTCCAGCTAGTCTCTCATTGGTTCTCGCTATTCCTGTTCATCTTCCACAGAAATTGCAAACTGGGCCAAACAGGAGGTTAAAGGGACTGACTCTCCAAGTCGGGAGGGTGTTAGTAAAGCGTCTGGAATGTTGCACCCGAGTACCAGGGTACGAAAACTGAGACATATTTGAACACGTTTCCCGATCACATGGTTGATCATACTCTAGTTTCCACATGCATGTTTTAGCTGAAGGTAGAATACCTTAAACCTGGGTAGTTGAAACCCGTGGATTGGGTACCATGCAATATGACTTCAAAGGGTCTTCATTTGCTCACCGAACCTCTCCAATCCTATCACTGCTGCGTTTATGCCCCTGTACACATGCTTGATTCTCTTTCGGAGACATAGCAATCCATAGGTTTTAAGATACTTACTAGTCAGGTACATTCTTAGGCGTTTAATATGCGGTGTTGAGTCCATTTCGTTGAGCAAGGAGTAGCTCTTGTCTATTCCATATTTGGCTTAAGGAACTTTATCTGTGCTCATTTCAATCTCTGGTTTTATGCAGCACCCCAACTCACCTTTACCCTTAAGCAAGCATAAGTTGGTTTTCTAAATTTGAGACCCTGTTCTGTTCTGTAATTCAGTTCCTGTGTAGCCAAGTTTACATTCCGTATATTACTGATATCTTATGATGTTTCTTTTTCTGTGTGACTTATTTCAGTTAGAATCATCATACCTGAATCCACTCATTGTGCTGCTAAGGGCCTGATGACATAGATTTCATTGCTGAGTGATATTGCTTTGTAAGTAAATACCACAACTTCTTTATCCATTTTTCACTTTCTGCAATGTTGAACTTGTACTGTAAACGAGGTTCTTGTAAACAGAGGCGTCCCAAACTTTGGGGTGGCTGTGTCTTTTTGATTTTAATTTCCCTAAGCTATAGGACCATAAGTGGAAGTGCCCTAGGCTCTGTTGCTTTGTTTTTTAGATGTTTCAGGAAACACCATACACTTCTCCCGAGTGTCTGTTGGCAATTTACATCCCGCCCATCAGCATAACAAGGCTCCCAGTTCTCCATGGCCTGTCCTGCCTTTCTGGATTTTACACTTTTTTCAGATGGCCCTTTTGACCGGGGGGAAGTGAGACTTCATTGTAGTGCAGATTTCCTTTGCAAGCTTGCTTGGTTGGCCAAAAAGGGCGTATGCGTTTTTTCCTGAATATATTCAGGAAAAAACGCATACGCCCTTTTAGGCCAAGTGCATCATTGTGGACGTTCTGCCTCTTTTCCTATGCTTTCAATGCAATTCCAGTCTACCTCCTGAAATCGGTTTCCTGCAATTCTGCCCCGCTTTCAAGTCCTCTTGGCAGCCTTACTTCAGTATATTTTTGGACGATAGCTGTCATTTATAACTCTGCAGGTTTGTGAATTACAGTGCCCCTGAGCTCCTTTCTTCAACTCGCTTTCTTTTGAGCTGGCCGCAACACCGCAGGATGGCTTCAGGCCCTAATCTGGTTCCGGCACGGCACGCTGAGCCTTTGGTTAATTCCTCTTCCTGGTGGGAAATGAGAGTTAAATTTGCCCGTCCAGACACCTCCAGCTAGTCTCTCATTGGTTCTCGCTATTCCTGTTCATCTTCCACCGAAATTGCAAACTGGGCCAAACAGGAGGTTAAAGGGACTGACTCTCCAAGTCGGGAGGGTGTTAGTAAAGCATCTGGAATGTTGCACCCGAGTACCAGGGGAGGAAAACTGAGACATATTTGAACACGTCTACCGTTCACACGGTTGATCATACTCTGGGTTCCACATGCATGTTTTAGCTGAAGGAAGAATACCTTAAACCTGGAGAGTTGAGACCCGTGTAATGGGTACCATGCAATATGACTTCAAAGGGTCTTCATTTGCTCACCGAACTTCTCCAATCCTATCACTGCTGCGTTTATCCCCCTGTACAGACGCTTGATTCTCTTTTGGAGACATAGCAATCCATAGGTTTTAAGATACTTACTAGTCAGGTACATTCTTAGGCATTTAATATGGGGTGTTGAGTCTATTTCGTTGAGCAAGGAGTAGCTCTTATCTATTCCATATTTGGCTTAAGGAACTTTATCTGTGCTCATTTCAATCTCTGGTTTTATGCAGCACCCCAACTCACCTTTCCGCTTAAGCAAGCATAAGTTGGTTTTCTAAATTTGAGACCCTGTTCTGTTTTGGAATTCAGTTCCTGTGTAGCCAAGTTTACATTCCGTGTATTACTGATATCTTATGATGTTTCTTTTTCTGTGTGACTTATATCAGTTAGAATCATCATACCTGAATCCACTCATTGTGCTGCTAAGGGCCTGATGACATAGATTTCATTGCTGAGTGATATTGCTTTGTAAGTAAATACCACAACTTCTTTATCCATTTTTCACTTTCTGCGATGTTGAACTTGTACTGTAAACGAAGTTCTTGTAAACAGAGGCGTCCCAAACTTTGGGGTGGCTGTGTCTTTTTGATTTTAATTTCCCTAAGCTATAGGACCATAAGTGGAAGTGCCCTAGGCTCTGTTGCTTTGTTTTTTAGATGTTTCAGGAAACACCATACACTTCTCCCGAGTGTCTGTTGGCAATTTACATCCCGCCCATCAGCATAACAAGGCTCCCAGTTCTCCATGGCCTGTCCTGCCTTTCTGGATTTTACACTTTTTTCAGATGGCCCTTTTGACCGGGGGGAAGTGAGACTTCATTGTAGTGCAGATTTCCTTTGCAAGCTTGCTTGGTTGGCCAAAAAGGGCGTATGCGTTTTTTCCTGAATATATTCAGGAAAAAACGCATACGCCCTTTTTGGCCAAGTGCATCATTGTGGACGTTCTGCCTCTTTTCCTATGCTTTCAATGCAATTCCAGTCTACCTCCTGAAATCGGTTTCCTGCAATTCTGCCCCACTTTCAAGTCCTCTTGGCAGCCTTACTTCAGTATATTTTTGGACGATAGCTGTCATTTATAACTCTGCAGGTTTGTGAATTACAGTGCCCCTGAGCTCCTTTCTTCAACTCGCTTTCTTTTGAGCTGGCCGCAACACCGCAGGATGGCTTCAGGCCCTAATCTGGTTCCGGCACGGCAAGTTGAGCCTTTGGTTAATTCCTCTTCCTGGTGGGAAATGAGAGTTAAATTTGCCCGTCCAGACACCTCCAGCTAGTCTCTCATTGGTTCTCGCTATTCCTGTTCATCTTCCACAGAAATTGCAAACTGGGCCAAACAGGAGGTTAAAGGGACTGACTCTCCAAGTCGGGAGGGTGTTAGTAAAGCGTCTGGAATGTTGCACCCGAGTACCAGGGTACGAAAACTGAGACATATTTGAACACGTTTCCCGATCACATGGTTGATCATACTCTAGTTTCCACATGCATGTTTTAGCTGAAGGTAGAATACCTTAAACCTGGGTAGTTGAAACCCGTGGATTGGGTACCATGCAATATGACTTCAAAGGGTCTTCATTTGCTCACCGAACCTCTCCAATCCTATCACTGCTGCGTTTATGCCCCTGTACACATGCTTGATTCTCTTTCGGAGACATAGCAATCCATAGGTTTTAAGATACTTACTAGTCAGGTACATTCTTAGGCGTTTAATATGGGGTGTTGAGTCCATTTCGTTGAGCAAGGAGTAGCTCTTGTCTATTCCATATTTGGCTTAAGGAACTTTATCTGTGCTCATTTCAATCTCTGGTTTTATGCAGCACCCCAACTCACCTTTACCCTTAAGCAAGCATAAGTTGGTTTTCTAAATTTGAGACCCTGTTCTGTTCTGTAATTCAGTTCCTGTGTAGCCAAGTTTACATTCCGTGTATTAGTGATATCTTATGATGTTTCTTTTTCTGTGTGACTTATTTCAGTTAGAATCATCATACCTGAATCCACTCATTGTGCTGCTAAGGGCCTGATGACATAGATTTCATTGCTGAGTGATATTGCTTTGTAAGTAAATACCACAACTTCTTTATCCATTTTTCACTTTCTGCAATGTTGAACTTGTACTGTAAACGAGGTTCTTGTAAACAGAGGCGTCCCAAACTTTGGGGTGGCTGTGTCTTTTTGATTTTAATTTCCCTAAGCTATAGGACCATAAGTGGAAGTGCCCTAGGCTCTGTTGCTTTGTTTTTTAGATGTTTCAGGAAACACCATACACTTCTCCCGAGTGTCTGTTGACAATTTACATCCCGCCCATCAGCATAACAAGGCTCCCAGTTCTCCATGGCCTGTCCTGCCTTTCTGGATTTTACACTTTTTTCAGATGGCCCTTTTGACCGGGGGGAAGTGAGACTTCATTGTAGTGCAGATTTCCTTTGCAAGCTTGCTTGGTTGGCCAAAAAGGGCGTATGCGTTTTTTCCTGAATATATTCAGGAAAAAACGCATACGCCCTTTTAGGCCAAGTGCATCATTGTGGACGTTCTGCCTCTTTTCCTATGCTTTCAATGCAATTCCAGTCTACCTCCTGAAATCGGTTTCCTGCAATTCTGCCCCGCTTTCAAGTCCTCTTGGCAGCCTTACTTCAGTATATTTTTGGACGATAGCTGTCATTTATAACTCTGCAGGTTTGTGAATTACAGTGCCCCTGAGCTCCTTTCTTCAACTCGCTTTCTTTTGAGCTGGCCGCAACACCGCAGGATGGCTTCAGGCCCTAATCTGGTTCCGGCACGGCACGCTGAGCCTTTGGTTAATTCCTCTTCCTGGTGGGAAATGAGAGTTAAATTTGCCCGTCCAGACACCTCCAGCTAGTCTCTCATTGGTTCTCGCTATTCCTGTTCATCTTCCACAGAAATTGCAAACTGGGCCAAACAGGAGGTTAAAGGGACTGACTCTCCAAGTCGGGAGGGTGTTAGTAAAGCATCTGGAATGTTGCACCCGAGTACCAGGGGAGGAAAACTGAGACATATTTGAACACGTCTACCGTTCACACGGTTGATCATACTCTGGGTTCCACATGCATGTTTTAGCTGAAGGAAGAATACCTTAAACCTGGAGAGTTGAGACCCGTGTAATGGGTACCATGCAATATGACTTCAAAGGGTCTTCATTTGCTCACCGAACTTCTCCAATCCTATCACTGCTGCGTTTATCCCCCTGTACAGACGCTTGATTCTCTTTTGGAGACATAGCAATCCATAGGTTTTAAGATACTTACTAGTCAGGTACATTCTTAGGCATTTAATATGGGGTGTTGAGTCTATTTCGTTGAGCAAGGAGTAGCTCTTATCTATTCCATATTTGGCTTAAGGAACTTTATCTGTGCTCATTTCAATCTCTGGTTTTATGCAGCACCCCAACTCACCTTTCCGCTTAAGCAAGCATAAGTTGGTTTTCTAAATTTGAGACCCTGTTCTGTTTTGGAATTCAGTTCCTGTGTAGCCAAGTTTACATTCCGTGTATTACTGATATCTTATGATGTTTCTTTTTCTGTGTGACTTATATCAGTTAGAATCATCATACCTGAATCCACTCATTGTGCTGCTAAGGGCCTGATGACATAGATTTCATTGCTGAGTGATATTGCTTTGTAAGTAAATACCAAAACTTCTTTATCCATTTTTCACTTTCTGCGATGTTGAACTTGTACTGTAAACGAGGTTCTTGTAAACAGAGGCGTCCCAAACTTTGGGGTGGCTGTGTCTTTTTGATTTTAATTTCCCTAAGCTATAGGACCATAAGTGGAAGTGCCCTAGGCTCTGTTGCTTTGTTTTTTAGATGTTTCAGGAAACACCATACACTTCTCCCGAGTGTCTGTTGGCAATTTACATCCCGCCCATCAGCATAACAAGGCTCCCAGTTCTCCATGGCCTGTCCTGCCTTTCTGGATTTTACACTTTTTTCAGATGGCCCTTTTGACCGGGGGGAAGTGAGACTTCATTGTAGTGCAGATTTCCTTTGCAAGCTTGCTTGGTTGGCCAAAAAGGGCGTATGCGTTTTTTCCTGAATATATTCAGGAAAAAACGCATACGCCCTTTTTGGCCAAGTGCATCATTGTGGACGTTCTGCCTCTTTTCCTATGCTTTCAATGCAATTCCAGTCTACCTCCTGAAATCGGTTTCCTGCAATTCTGCCCCACTTTCAAGTCCTCTTGGCAGCCTTACTTCAGTATATTTTTGGACGATAGCTGTCATTTATAACTCTGCAGGTTTGTGAATTACAGTGCCCCTGAGCTCCTTTCTTCAACTCGCTTTCTTTTGAGCTGGCCGCAACACCGCAGGATGGCTTCAGGCCCTAATCTGGTTCCGGCACGGCAAGCTGAGCCTTTGGTTAATTCCTCTTCCTGGTGGGAAATGAGAGTTAAATTTGCCCGTCCAGACACCTCCAGCTAGTCTCTCATTGGTTCTCGCTATTCCTGTTCATCTTCCACAGAAATTGCAAACTGGGCCAAACAGGAGGTTAAAGGGACTGACTCTCCAAGTCGGGAGGGTGTTAGTAAAGCGTCTGGAATGTTGCACCCGAGTACCAGGGTACGAAAACTGAGACATATTTGAACACGTTTCCCGATCACATGGTTGATCATACTCTAGTTTCCACATGCATGTTTTAGCTGAAGGTAGAATACCTTAAACCTGGGTAGTTGAAACCCGTGGATTGGGTACCATGCAATATGACTTCAAAGGGTCTTCATTTGCTCACCGAACCTCTCCAATCCTATCACTGCTGCGTTTATGCCCCTGTACACATGCTTGATTCTCTTTCGGAGACATAGCAATCCATAGGTTTTAAGATACTTACTAGTCAGGTACATTCTTAGGCGTTTAATATGCGGTGTTGAGTCCATTTCGTTGAGCAAGGAGTAGCTCTTGTCTATTCCATATTTGGCTTAAGGAACTTTATCTGTGCTCATTTCAATCTCTGGTTTTATGCAGCACCCCAACTCACCTTTACCCTTAAGCAAGCATAAGTTGGTTTTCTAAATTTGAGACCCTGTTCTGTTCTGTAATTCAGTTCCTGTGTAGCCAAGTTTACATTCCGTGTATTACTGATATCTTATGATGTTTCTTTTTCTGTGTGACTTATTTCAGTTAGAATCATCATACCTGAATCCACTCATTGTGCTGCTAAGGGCCTGATGACATAGATTTCATTGCTGAGTGATATTGCTTTGTAAGTAAATACCACAACTTCTTTATCCATTTTTCACTTTCTGCGATGTTGAACTTGTACTGTAAACGAGGTTCTTGTAAACAGAGGCGTCCCAAACTTTGGGGTGGCTGTGTCTTTTTGATTTTAATTTCCCTAAGCTATAGGACCATAAGTGGAAGTGCCCTAGGCTCTGTTGCTTTGTTTTTTAGATGTTTCAGGAAACACCATACACTTCTCCCGAGTGTCTGTTGGCAATTTACATCCCGCCCATCAGCATAACAAGGCTCCCAGTTCTCCATGGCCTGTCCTGCCTTTCTGGATTTTACACTTTTTTCAGATGGCCCTTTTGACCGGGGGGAAGTGAGACTTCATTGTAGTGCAGATTTCCTTTGCAAGCTTGCTTGGTTGGCCAAAAAGGGCGTATGCGTTTTTTCCTGAATATATTCAGGAAAAAACGCATACGCCCTTTTTGGCCAAGTGCATCATTGTGGACGTTCTGCCTCTTTTCCTATGCTTTCAATGCAATTCCAGTCTACCTCCTGAAATCGGTTTCCTGCAATTCTGCCCCGCTTTCAAGTCCTCTTGGCAGCCTTACTTCAGTATATTTTTGGACGATAGCTGTCATTTATAACTCTGCAGGTTTGTGAATTACAGTGCCCCTGAGCTCCTTTCTTCAACTCGCTTTCTTGTGAGCTGGCCGCAACACCGCAGGATGGCTTCAGGCCCTAATCTGGTTCCGGCACGGCACGCTGAGCCTTTGGTTAATTCCTCTTCCTGGTGGGAAATGAGAGTTAAATTTGCCCGTCCAGACACCTCCAGCTAGTCTCTCATTGGTTCTCGCTATTCCTGTTCATCTTCCGCAGAAATTGCAAACTGGGCCAAACAGGAGGTTAAAGGGACTGACTCTCCAAGTCGGGAGGGTGTTAGTAAAGCGTCTGGAATGTTGCACCCGAGTACCAGGGGAGGAAAACTGAGACATATTTGAACACGTCTCCCGTTCACACGGTTGATCATACTCTGGGTTCCACATGCATGTTTTAGCTGAAGGAAGAATACATTAAACCTGGGTAGTTGAAACCCGTGGAATGGGTACCATGCAATATGACTTCAAAGGGTCTTCATTTGCTCACCGAACCTCTCCAATCCTATCACTGCTGCGTTTATGCCCCTGTACACATGCTTGATTCTCTTTCGGAGACATAGCAATCCATAGGTTTTAAGATACTTACTAGTCAGGTACATTCTTAGGCGTTTAATATGCGGTGTTGAGTCCATTTCGTTGAGCAAGGAGTAGCTCTTGTCTATTCCATATTTGGCTTAAGGAACTTTATCTGTGCTCATTTCAATCTCTGGTTTTATGCAGCACCCCAACTCACCTTTACCCTTAAGCAAGCATAAGTTGGTTTTCTAAATTTGAGACCCTGTTCTGTTCTGTAATTCAGTTCCTGTGTAGCCAAGTTTACATTCCGTGTATTACTGATATCTTATGATGTTTCTTTTTCTGTGTGACTTATTTCAGTTAGAATCATCATACCTGAATCCACTCATTGTGCTGTTAAGGGCCTGATGACATAGATTTCATTGCTGAGTGATATTGCTTTGTAAGTAAATACCACAACTTCTTTATCCATTTTTCACTTTCTGCAATGTTGAACTTGTACTGTAAACGAGGTTCTTGTAAACAGAGGCGTCCCAAACTTTGGGGTGGCTGTGTCTTTTTGATTTTAATTTCCCTAAGCTATAGGACCATAAGTGGAAGTGCCCTAGGCTCTGTTGCTTTGTTTTTTAGATGTTTCAGGAAACACCATACACTTCTCCCGAGTGTCTGTTGACAATTTACATCCCGCCCATCAGCATAACAAGGCTCCCAGTTCTCCATGGCCTGTCCTGCCTTTCTGGATTTTACACTTTTTTCAGATGGCCCTTTTGACCGGGGGGAAGTGAGACTTCATTGTAGTGCAGATTTCCTTTGCAAGCTTGCTTGGTTGGCCAAAAAGGGCGTATGCGTTTTTTCCTGAATATATTCAGGAAAAAACGCATACGCCCTTTTTGGCCAAGTGCATCATTGTGGACGTTCTGCCTCTTTTCCTATGCTTTCAATGCAATTCCAGTCTACCTCCTGAAATCGGTTTCCTGCAATTCTGCCCCGCTTTCAAGTCCTCTTGGCAGCCTTACTTCAGTATATTTTTGGACGATAGCTGTCATTTATAACTCTGCAGGTTTGTGAATTACAGTGCCCCTGAGCTCCTTTCTTCAACTCGCTTTCTTGTGAGCTGGCCGCAACACCGCAGGATGGCTTCAGGCCCTAATCTGGTTCCGGCACGGCACGCTGAGCCTTTGGTTAATTCCTCTTCCTGGTGGGAAATGAGAGTTAAATTTGCCCGTCCAGACACCTCCAGCTAGTCTCTCATTGGTTCTCGCTATTCCTGTTCATCTTCCGCAGAAATTGCAAACTGGGCCAAACAGGAGGTTAAAGGGACTGACTCTCCAAGTCGGGAGGGTGTTAGTAAAGCGTCTGGAATGTTGCACCCGAGTACCAGGGGAGGAAAACTGAGACATATTTGAACACGTCTCCCGTTCACACGGTTGATCATACTCTGTGTTCCACATGCATGTTTTAGCTGAAGGAAGAATACATTAAACCTGGGTAGTTGAAACCCGTGGAATGGGTACCATGCAATATGACTTCAAAGGGTCTTCATTTGCTCACCGAACCTCTCCAATCCTATCACTGCTGCGTTTATGCCCCTGTACACATGCTTGATTCTCTTTCGGAGACATAGCAATCCATAGGTTTTAAGATACTTACTAGTCAGGTACATTCTTAGGCGTTTAATATGCGGTGTTGAGTCCATTTCGTTGAGCAAGGAGTAGCTCTTGTCTATTCCATATTTGGCTTAAGGAACTTTATCTGTGCTCATTTCAATCTCTGGTTTTATGCAGCACCCCAACTCACCTTTACCCTTAAGCAAGCATAAGTTGGTTTTCTAAATTTGAGACCCTGTTCTGTTCTGTAATTCAGTTCCTGTGTAGCCAAGTTTACATTCCGTGTATTACTGATATCTTATGATGTTTCTTTTTCTGTGTGACTTATTTCAGTTAGAATCATCATACCTGAATCCACTCATTGTGCTGCTAAGGGCCTGATGACATAGATTTCATTGCTGAGTGATATTGCTTTGTAAGTAAATACCACAACTTCTTTATCCATTTTTCACTTTCTGCAATGTTGAACTTGTACTGTAAACGAGGTTCTTGTAAACAGAGGCGTCCCAAACTTTGGGGTGGCTGTGTCTTTTTGATTTTAATTTCCCTAAGCTATAGGACCATAAGTGGAAGTGCCCTAGGCTCTGTTGCTTTGTTTTTTAGATGTTTCAGGAAACACCATACACTTCTCCCGAGTGTCTGTTGACAATTTACATCCCGCCCATCAGCATAACAAGGCTCCCAGTTCTCCATGGCCTGTCCTGCCTTTCTGGATTTTACACTTTTTTCAGATGGCCCTTTTGACCGGGGGGAAGTGAGACTTCATTGTAGTGCAGATTTCCTTTGCAAGCTTGCTTGGTTGGCCAAAAAGGGCGTATGCGTTTTTTCCTGAATATATTCAGGAAAAAACGCATACGCCCTTTTAGGCCAAGTGCATCATTGTGGACGTTCTGCCTCTTTTCCTATGCTTTCAATGCAATTCCAGTCTACCTCCTGAAATCGGTTTCCTGCAATTCTGCCCCGCTTTCAAGTCCTCTTGGCAGCCTTACTTCAGTATATTTTTGGACGATAGCTGTCATTTATAACTCTGCAGGTTTGTGAATTACAGTGCCCCTGAGCTCCTTTCTTCAACTCGCTTTCTTTTGAGCTGGCCGCAACACCGCAGGATGGCTTCAGGCCCTAATCTGGTTCCGGCACGGCACGCTGAGCCTTTGGTTAATTCCTCTTCCTGGTGGGAAATGAGAGTTAAATTTGCCCGTCCAGACACCTCCAGCTAGTCTCTCATTGGTTCTCGCTATTCCTGTTCATCTTCCACAGAAATTGCAAACTGGGCCAAACAGGAGGTTAAAGGGACTGACTCTCCAAGTTGGGAGGGTGTTAGTAAAGCGTCTGGAATGTTGCACCCGAGTACCAGGGGAGGAAAACTGAGACATATTTGAACACGTCTACCGTTCACACGGTTGATCATACTCTGGGTTCCACATGCATGTTTTAGCTGAAGGAAGAATACCTTAAACCTGGAGAGTTGAGACCCGTGTAATCGGTACCATGCAATATGACTTCAAAGGGTCTTCATTTGCTCACCGAACTTCTCCAATCCTATCACTGCTGCGTTTATCCCCCTGTACAGACGCTTGATTCTCTTTTGGAGACATAGCAATCCATAGGTTTTAAGATACTTACTAGTCAGGTACATTCTTAGGCATTTAATATGGGGTGTTGAGTCTATTTCGTTGAGCAAGGAGTAGCTCTTATCTATTCCATATTTGGCTTAAGGAACTTTATCTGTGCTCATTTCAATCTCTGGTTTTATGCAGCACCCCAACTCACCTTTCCGCTTAAGCAAGCATAAGTTGGTTTTCTAAATTTGAGACCCTGTTCTGTTTTGGAATTCAGTTCCTGTGTAGCCAAGTTTACATTCCGTGTATTACTGATATCTTATGATGTTTCTTTTTCTGTGTGACTTATATCAGTTAGAATCATCATACCTGAATCCACTCATTGTGCTGCTAAGGGCCTGATGACATAGATTTCATTGCTGAGTGATATTGCTTTGTAAGTAAATACCACAACTTCTTTATCCATTTTTCACTTTCTGCGATGTTGAACTTGTACTGTACACGAGGTTCTTGTAAACAGAGGCGTCCCAAACTTTGGGGTGGCTGTGTCTTTTTGATTTTAATTTCCCTAAGCTATAGGACCATAAGTGGAAGTGCCCTAGGCTCTGTTGCTTTGTTTTTTAGATGTTTCAGGAAACACCATACACTTCTCCCGAGTGTCTGTTGGCAATTTACATCCTGCCCATCAGCATAACAAGGCTCCCAGTTCTCCATGGCCTGTCCTGCCTTTCTGGATTTTACACTTTTTTCAGATGGCCCTTTTGACCGGGGGGAAGTGAGACTTCATTGTAGTGCAGATTTCCTTTGCAAGCTTGCTTGGTTGGCCAAAAAGGGCGTATGCGTTTTTTCCTGAATATATTCAGGAAAAAACTCATACGCCCTTTTTGGCCAAGTGCATCATTGTGGACGTTCTGCCTCTTTTCCTATGCTTTCAATGCAATTCCAGTCTACCTCCTGAAATCGGTTTCCTGCAATTCTGCCCCGCTTTCAAGTCCTCTTGGCAGCCTTACTTCAGTATATTTTTGGACGATAGCTGTCATTTATAACTCTGCAGGTTTGTGAATTACAGTGCCCCTGAGCTCCTTTCTTCAACTCGCTTTCTTTTGAGCTGGCCGCAACACCGCAGGATGGCTTCAGGCCCTAATCTGGTTCCGGCACGGCACGCTGAGCCTTTGGTTAATTCCTCTTCCTGGTGGGAAATGAGAGTTAAATTTGCCCGTCCAGACACCTCCAGCTAGTCTCTCATTGGTTCTCGCTATTCCTGTTCATCTTCCACAGAAATTGCAAACTGGGCCAAACAGGAGGTTAAAGGGACTGACTCTCCAAGTCGGGAGGGTGTTAGTAAAGCGTCTGGAATGTTGCACCCGAGTACCAGGGGAGGAAAACTGAGACATATTTGAACACGTCTACCGTTCACACGGTTGATCATACTCTGGGTTCCACATGCATGTTTTAGCTGAAGGAAGAATACCTTAAACCTGGAGAGTTGAGACCCGTGTAATCGGTACCATGCAATATGACTTCAAAGGGTCTTCATTTGCTCACCGAACTTCTCCAATCCTATCACTGCTGCGTTTATCCCCCTGTACAGACGCTTGATTCTCTTTTGGAGACATAGCAATCCATAGGTTTTAAGATACTTACTAGTCAGGTACATTCTTAGGCATTTAATATGGGGTGTTGAGTCTATTTCGTTGAGCAAGGAGTAGCTCTTATCTATTCCATATTTGGCTTAAGGAACTTTATCTGTGCTCATTTCAATCTCTGGTTTTATGCAGCACCCCAACTCACCTTTCCGCTTAAGCAAGCATAAGTTGGTTTTCTAAATTTGAGACCCTGTTCTGTTTTGGAATTCAGTTCCTGTGTAGCCAAGTTTACATTCTGTGTATTAGTGATATCTTATGATGTTTCTTTTTCTGTGTGACTTATTTCAGTTAGAATCATCGTACCTGAATCCACTCATTATGCTGCTACGGGCCTGATGACATAGATTTCATTGTTGAGTGATACTGCATTGTACGTAAGTACCACAACTTCTTTATCCATTTTTCACTTTCTGTGATATTGAACTTGTACGGTAAATGAGGTTCTTGTAAACAGAGGCGTCCCAAACTTTGGGGTGGCTGTGTCTTTTTGATTTTAATTTCCCTAAGCTATAGGACCATAAGTGGAAGTGCCCTAGGCTCTGTTGCTTTGTTTTTTAGATGTTTCAGGAAACACCATACACTTCTCCCGAGTGTTGGCAATTTACGTCCCGCCCATCAGCATAACAAGGCTCCCAGTTCTCCATGGCCTGTCCTGCCTTTCTGGATTTTACACTTTATTCAGATGGCCCTTTTGACCGGGGGGAAGTGAGACTTCATTGTAGTGCAGATTTCCTTTGCAAGCTTGCTTGGTTGGCCAAAAAGGGCGTATGCGTTTTTTCCTGAATATATTCAGGAAAAAACGCATACGCCCTTTTTGGCCAAGTGCATCATTGTGGACGTTCTGCCTCTTTTCCTATGCTTTCAATGCAATTCCAGTCTACCTCCTGAAATCGGTTTCCTGCAATTCTGCCCCGCTTTCAAGTCCTCTTGGCAGCCTTACTTCAGTATATTTTTGGACGATAGCTGTCATTTATAACTCTGCAGGTTTGTGAATTACAGTGCCCCTGAGCTCCTTTCTTCAACTCGCTTTCTTGTGACCTGGCCGCAACACCGCAGGATGGCTTCAGGCCCTAATCTGGTTCCGGCACGGCAAGCTGAGCCTTTGGTTAATTCCTCTTCCTGGTGGGAAATGAGAGTTAAATTTGCCCGTCCAGACACCTCCAGCTAGTCTCTCATTGGTTCTCGCTATTCCTGTTCATCTTCCGCAGAAATTGCAAACTGGGCCAAACAGGAGGTTAAAGGGACTGACTCTCCAAGTCGGGAGGGTGTTAGTAAAGCGTCTGGAATGTTGCACCCGAGTACCAGGGTACGAAAACTGAGACATATTTGAACACGTTTCCCGATCACATGGTTGATCATACTCTAGTTTCCACATGCATGTTTTAGCTGAAGGTAGAATACCTTAAACCTGGGTAGTTGAAACCCGTGGAATGGGTACCATGCAATATGACTTCAAAGGGTCTTCATTTGCTCACCGAACCTCTCCAATCCTATCACTGCTGCGTTTATGCCCCTGTACACATGCTTGATTCTCTTTCGGAGACATAGCAATCCATAGGTTTTAAGATACTTACTAGTCAGGTACATTCTTAGGCGTTTAATATGCGGTGTTGAGTCCATTTCGTTGAGCAAGGAGTAGCTCTTGTCTATTCCATATTTGGCTTAAGGAACTTTATCTGTGCTCATTTCAATCTCTGGTTTTATGCAGCACCCCAACTCACCTTTACCCTTAAGCAAGCATAAGTTGGTTTTCTAAATTTGAGACCCTGTTCTGTTCTGTAATTCAGTTCCTGTGTAGCCAAGTTTACATTCCGTGTATTACTGATATCTTATGATGTTTCTTTTTCTGTGTGACTTATATCAGTTAGAATCATCATACCTGAATCCACTCATTGTGCTGCTAAGGGCCTGATGACATAGATTTCATTGCTGAGTGATATTGCTTTGTAAGTAAATACCACAACTTCTTTATCCATTTTTCACTTTCTGCGATGTTGAACTTGTACTGTAAACGAGGTTCTTGTAAACAGAGGCGTCCCAAACTTTGGGGTGGCTGTGTCTTTTTGATTTTAATTTCCCTAAGCTATAGGACCATAAGTGGAAGTGCCCTAGGCTCTGTTGCTTTGTTTTTTAGATGTTTCAGGAAACACCATACACTTCTCCCGAGTGTCTGTTGGCAATTTACATCCCGCCCATCAGCATAACAAGGCTCCCAGTTCTCCATGGCCTGTCCTGCCTTTCTGGATTTTACACTTTTTTCAGATGGCCCTTTTGACCGGGGGGAAGTGAGACTTCATTGTAGTGCAGATTTCCTTTGCAAGCTTGCTTGGTTGGCCAAAAAGGGCGTATGCGTTTTTTCCTGAATATATTCAGGAAAAAACGCATACGCCCTTTTTGGCCAAGTGCATCATTGTGGATGTTCTGCCTCTTTTCCTATGCTTTCAATGCAATTCCAGTCTACCTCCTGAAATCGGTTTCCTGCAATTCTGCCCCGCTTTCAAGTCCTCTTGGCAGCCTTACTTCAGTATATTTTTGGACGATAGCTGTCATTTATAACTCTGCAGGTTTGTGAATTACAGTGCCCCTGAGCTCCTTTCTTCAACTCGCTTTCTTGTGAGCTGGCCGCAACACCGCAGGATGGCTTCAGGCCCTAATCTGGTTCCGGCACGGCATGCTGAGCCTTTGGTTAATTCCCCTTCCTGGTGGGAAATGAGAGTTAAATTTGCCCGTCCAGACACCTCCAGCTAGTCTCTCATTGGTTCTCGCTATTCCTGTTCATCTTCCGCAGAAATTGCAAACTGGGCCAAACAGGAGGTTAAAGGGACTGACTCTCCAAGTCGGGAGGGTGTTAGTAAAGCGTCTGGAATGTTGCACCCGAGTACCAGGGGAGGAAAACTGAGACATATTTGAACACGTCTCCCATTCACACGGTTGATCATACTCTGGGTTCCACATGCATGTTTTAGCTGAAGGAAGAATACATTAAACCTGGGTAGTTGAAACCCGTGGAATGGGTACCATGCAATATGACTTCAAAGGGTCTTCATTTGCTCACCGAACCTCTCCAATCCTATCACTGCTGCGTTTATGCCCCTGTACACATGCTTGATTCTCTTTCGGAGACATAGCAATCCATAGGTTTTAAGATACTTACTAGTCAGGTACATTCTTAGGCGTTTAATATGCGGTGTTGAGTCCATTTCGTTGAGCAAGGAGTAGCTCTTGTCTATTCCATATTTGGCTTAAGGAACTTTATCTGTGCTCATTTCAATCTCTGGTTTTATGCAGCACCCCAACTCACCTTTACCCTTAAGCAAGCATAAGTTGGTTTTCTAAATTTGAGACCCTGTTCTGTTCTGTAATTCAGTTCCTGTGTAGCCAAGTTTACATTCCGTGTATTAGTGATATCTTATGATGTTTCTTTTTCTGTGTGACTTATTTCAGTTAGAATCATCGTACCTGAATCCACTCATTATGCTGCTACGGGCCTGATGACATAGATTTCATTGTTGAGTGATACTGCATTGTACGTAAGTACCACAACTTCTTTATCCATTTTTCACTTTCTGTGATATTGAACTTGTACGGTAAATGAGGTTCTTGTAAACAGAGGCGTCCCAAACTTTGGGGTGGCTGTGTCTTTTTGATTTTAATTTCCCTAAGCTATAGGACCATAAGTGGAAGTGCCCTAGGCTCTGTTGCTTTGTTTTTTAGATGTTTCAGGAAACACCATACACTTCTCCCGAGTGGCTGTTGGCAATTTACATCCCGCCCATCAGCATAACAAGGCTCCTAGTTCTCCATGGCCTGTCCTGCCTTTCTGGATTTTACACTTTTTTCAGATGGCCCTTTTGACCAGGGGGAAGTGAGACTTCATTGTAGTGCAGATTTCCTTTGCAAGCTTGCTTGGTTGGCCAAAAAGTGCGTATGCATTTTTTCCTGAATATATTCAGGAAAAAACGCATACGCCCTTTTTGGCCAAGTGCATCATTGTGGACGTTCTGCCTCTTTTCCTATGCTTTCAATGCAATTCCAGTCTACCTCCTGAAATCGGTTTCCTGCAATTCTGCCCCGCTTTCAAGTCCTCTTGGCAGCCTTACTTCAGTATATTTTTGGACGATAGCTGTCATTTATAACTCTGCAGGTTTGTGAATTACAGTGCCCCTGAGCTCCTTTCTTCAACTCGCTTTCTTTTGAGCTGGCCGCAACACCGCAGGATGGCTTCAGGCCCTAATCTGGTTCCGGCACGGCACGCTGAGCCTTTGGTTAATTCCTCTTCCTGGTGGGAAATGAGAGTTAAATTTGCCCGTCCAGACACCTCCAGCTAGTCTCTCATTGGTTCTCGCTATTCCTGTTCATCTTCCGCAGAAATTACAAACTGGGCCAAACAGGAGGTTAAAGGGACTGACTCTCCAAGTCGGGAGGGTGTTAGTAAAGCGTCTGGAATGTTGCACCCGAGTACCAGGGTACGAAAACTGAGACATATTTGAACACGTTTCCCGATCACATGGTTGATCATACTCTAGTTTCCACATGCATGTTTTAGCTGAAGGTAGAATACCTTAAACCTGGGTAGTTGAAACCCGTGGAATGGGTACCATGCAATATGACTTCAAAGGGTCTTCATTTGCTCACCGAACCTCTCCAATCCTATCACTGCTGCGTTTATCCCCCTGTACAGACGCTTGATTCTCTTTTGGAGACATAGCAATCCATAGGTTTTAAGATACTTACTAGTCAGGTACATTCTTAGGCATTTAATATGGGGTGTTGAGTCTATTTCGTTGAGCAAGGAGTAGCTCTTATCTATTCCATATTTGGCTTAAGGAACTTTATCTGTGCTCATTTCAATCTCTGGTTTTATGCAGCACCCCAACTCACCTTTCCGCTTAAGCAAGCATAAGTTGGTTTTCTAAATTTGAGACCCTGTTCTGTTTTGGAATTCAGTTCCTGTGTAGCCAAGTTTACATTCTGTGTATTAGTGATATCTTATGATGTTTCTTTTTCTGTGTGACTTATATCAGTTAGAATCATCATACCTGAATCCACTCATTGTGCTGCTAAGGGCCTGATGACATAGA
>NW_027136026.1:0-23438 GCF_039906515.1 Pseudorca crassidens | reverse complement strand
CATGTCACTCTAATTTCCCATTAAGAGTAAGAATTAAAAAAAGGCTCAGCCCGCCTCGCCGGAGCCAAAATAGGGCCTGAAGCAATCCTGCGGCTTTGAGGCCAGCTCACAAAAGAGCAACTTAAAAAATGGAGCTCAGGGTCACTGCAATTCACAAACCTGCAGAGTTATAAATGAAAACTAACGTCCAAAAATATGTTGAGGTAAGGCAAAGAAGAGGATCTGAATGCAAGACAGAATTGCAAGAAACAGATTTCAAGAGATAGATTGGACTCGTCCTTAAAGTACATGAAAAGCGGCAGAATTTCGACAATGATGTAGTTGGCCCAAAAGGGAGTATGCGTTTTTTCCTGAATATATCCAGGAAAAAACGCATACGCACTTTATGGGCAACCAAGCAAGCAAGCAATGCAAATGTGCACAACAAAGAAGTCTCATTTCCCACCGGTCAAAAGGGCCATCCGAAAAAATTGTAAAAACCAGAAATGCAGGACAGGCCATGGAGAACAGGGAGCCTTTATACGCTGATGGACAGTGTGTGAACTGCCGAGAGCCACTCTGGAGAAGTGTATGGTGGTTCCTAAATCATCTAAAAAACAGAGCTACAGAGCATAGGGCACTTCCAATCATGGAAGTATATCTAGGGAAGTCTAAAAATCAACAAGACACAAGCACACCACAGTTTAGGGCTACTCTGTTTACAAGAACCTCAACTTCAGTACACCTTAAATATCCCAGGAAAGAGAACAATGGATAAAGAAAATGTGGTACTTATGTACAATGGAATATCTCTTCACCATGAAATCAATGTAATAAGGCTAGTAGAAGGATAAAGAGTGGATTTAGGTCCGATAATACTACTTGAAATAAGTCAAACAGAAAAAGAAACATATCATAAGATATCACTTATAGAGGGAGGATAAATATGGCTGCACAAAAAATGAATTACAAAACAGAACAGTGTCTCACATTTAGAAAACACACTTATGTCAGCTTAAGGGGAAAGGAGAGGTGGGGTGATGCATAAAACCAGAGTTTGAAATTAGCACAGATACCGTTCAATAAACCAAATAGGTATTAGACAAGATCTACACCTTGCTCAATGAACTGGCCTCAACACACCCTATACACCGCAGAGAAATATATCTGAGTAATAAGAATCTTAAAACCCATGTATTGATATATCTCCATAAGGGAATCAAGTGTGTGCAGAGCGGCACAAACACAGCAGTGAAAATGAGCTAAACCCCATTATAGAAATAAATTTTAAAACCAAAACGCAGAAACAATGAAAGAGAGAAAAATTCTTACAAAATTCGCTCAGGGGCTGTGATGCAACCTGTAATGACCACATATAAACCCACAGCTGGATAAGACATAAGGCTGGACACTTGGGGCTGAGAGCATTGGTGAGCTTTGGTGAGCAACTGCCGAAAGTTTAATGCAATACTTCATACTACTCATTCCAAGGGTCCCAACACTCCAGGTTGAAGGGAATCTTCCTACAGCTAAACCATGCATGGGGAATCCAGCAGATGGTATACCATATGATCGGGAAAGGTTTCTAAAACGCACCTCATTTTCCTCTCCTGGGGCTCCGGATCAACATTCCAGCCACTTTACTAACAACATCTCCACATGGAGAGTCAATGCCTTTAAGTTCCGGTATCGCACAGTCTGCAGTTAGTGCGGAGGATGAATGGGAATAGGGGGAACCAGTGAGAAAATAGCTGTAGCGGTTTCAATGGGCACATATCACTCTAATTTCACATCAGGAAGAAGAATTAACCAAAGGCAGAGCAAGGCGCCCCAGAAGAAGGATAGGGCCTGAAGAAATCCTGTGGATATGAGGCAAGATCACAAAAATAAGAGCTGAAAAATGGAGCTAAGGGCCACTGCATTTCAAAAACCTGCAGAGTTATAAAGGCCAACTATTTTCCAAAAGTATATTGAGGTAAGGCTATGAAGAGGCACTGACAGCAAGGCAGAATTGCAGGAAACCGATTTCAAGAGGTAGACAGGAACTGCATTGAAAACATATGAAAAGACTCAGAACGTCGACAATGATGCACTTGGCCAAAAAGGGCGTATGCGTTTCTTCCTGAATATATTCAGGAAGAAACGCATACGCCCTTTCTGGCCAACCAAGCAAGCTTGCAAAGGAAATCTGCACTACAATGAAGTCTCACTGCCCCCCGGTCAAAAGGGCCATCTGAAAAAAGTGTAAAATCCAGAAAGGCAGGACAGACGATGGAGAACTGGGAGCCTACTTAGGCTGATGGGCGGGATGTAAATTGCCAACAGCCACTCTGGAGAAGTGTATGGTGTTTCCTGAAACATCTAAAAAACAAGCAACAGAGCCTAGGGCACTTCCACTTATGGTCCTATAGATTAGGGAAATTAAAATGAAAAAGACACAGCCACCCCAAAGTTTGGGACAGCTCTGTTTACAAGAACCTCGTTTACGGTACAAGTTCAATATCGCAGAATGCGAAAAATGGATAAAAAAGTTGTGGTACTTACGTACAATGTAATATCACTCAGCAATGAAATCTATGTCATCAGGCCAGTAGCAGCATAATGAGTGGATTCAGGTACGATGATTCTAAGTGAAATAAGTCACACAGAAAAAGAAACATCATAAGGTATCACTAATACACGGAATGTAAACTTGGCTACACAGGAACTGAATTACAAAACAGAATAGGGTCTAAAATGTAGAAAACCAACTTATGCTTGCTTAAGGGGAAAGGTGAGTTGGGGTGCTGCATAAAACCAGAGATTGAAATTAGCACAGATACCTTTCCATAAGCCAAATATGTAATAGACAAGAGCTACTGCTTGCTCAACGAAGTGGACTCAACACCCCATATTAAACGCCTAAGAATATACCTGACTAGTAAGAATCTTAAAACCTATGGATTTATATGTCTCCGAAAGAGAATCCAGCGTGTGTACAGCAGCATAAACGCAGCAGTGATAGGATTGGTGAGGTTCGGTGAGCAAATGCAGACCCTTTGAAGTCATATTGCATGGAACCCATTCCATGGTTCTAAACTCTCCAGGTTTAAGGGATTCTTCCTTCAGCTAAAACATGCATGTGGAACCCAGAGTATGATCCACCGTGTGATCGGGAAACGTGTTCAAATGTGTCTCAGTTTTCGTCCCCTGGTACTCGGGTGCAACATTCCAGATGCTTTACTAACACTCTCCCCACTTGGAGAGTCAGTGCCTTTAACCTCCTGTTTGGCCCAGTTTGCAATTTCTGCGGAAAATGAACAGGAATAGGGAGAACCAATGAGAGACTAGCTGGAGGAGTCTGGACGGGCAAATTTAACTCTCATTTCCCACCAGGAAGAGGAATTAACCAAAGGCTCAGCGAGCCATGCCGGAACCACACTAGGGCCTGAAGCAATCCTGCGGTGTTGCGGCCAGCTCACAAGAAAGCCAGTTGAAAAAAGGAGCTCAGGGGCACTGTAATTCACAAAGCTTCAGAGTTATAAATGACAGCTATCATCCAAAAATATATTGAAGTAAGGCTGCCAAGAGGACTTGAAAGCGGGGCAGAATTGCAGGAAACCAATTTCAGGAAGTAGACTGGAATTGCATGTAAAGCATAGGAAAAGAGGCAGAACGTCCACAATGATGCACTTGGCCAAAAAGGGCGTATGCGTTTTTTCCTGAATATATTCAGGAAAAAACGCATACGCCCTTTTTGGCCAACCAAGCAAGCTTGCAAAGGAAATCTGCACTACAATGAAGTCTCACTGCCCCCCGGTCAAAAGGGCCATCTGAAAAAAGTGTAAAATCCAGAAAGGCAGGACAGGCCATGGAGAACTGGGAGCCTTGTTATGCTGATGGGCATGATGTAAATTGCCAACAGCCACTCTGGAGAAGTGTATGGTGTTTCCTGAAACATCTAAAAAACAAAGCAACAGAGTCTAGGGCACTTCCACTTATGGTCCTATAGCTTAGGGAAATTAAAATCAAAAAGACACAGCCACCCCAATGTTTGGGACGGCTCTGTTTACAAGAACCTCGGTTACGGTACAAGTTCAATATCGCAGAAAGCGAAAAATGGATAAAGAAGTTGTGGTACTAACGTACAATGCAATATCACTCAGCAATGAAATCTCTGTCATCAGGCCCATAGCAGCATAATGAGTGGATTCAGGTACGATGATTCTAAGTGAAATATGTCACACAGAAATAAAAACATCATAAGATAAAACTAATACACGGAATGTAAACTTGGCTACACAGGAACTGAATTACAAAACAGAATAGGGTCTCAAATGTAGAACACCAACATATGCTTGCTTAAGGGGAAAGGTGAGTTGGGGTGCTGCATAAAACCAGAGATTGAAATTAGCACAGATACCTTTCCATAAGCCAAATATGTAATAGACAAGAGCTACTGCTTGCTCAACGAAG
The DNA here is from genome assembly GCF_039906515.1 of Pseudorca crassidens. Lineage (NCBI taxonomy): Eukaryota > Metazoa > Chordata > Mammalia > Artiodactyla > Delphinidae > Pseudorca > Pseudorca crassidens. Next base: position 19,004 of record NW_027136026.1, on the reverse strand, counting down.
TGGACTCAACACCCCATATTAAACGCCTAAGAATATACCTGACTAGTAAGAATCTTAAAACCAATGGATTTATATGTCTCCGAAAGAGAATCAAGCGTGTGTACAGCGGCATAAACGCAGCAGTGATAGGATTGGTGAGGTTCGGTGAGCAAATGCAGACCCTTTGAAGTCATATTGCATGGTACCCATTCCATGGTTCTCAACTCTCCAGGTTTAAGGGATTCTTCCTTCAGCTAAAACATGCATGTGGAACCCAGAGTATGATCCACCGTGTGATCGGGAAACGTGTTCAAATGTGTCTCAGTTTTCGTCCCCTGGTACTCGGGTGCAACATTCCAGAAGCTTTACTAACACTCTCCCCACTTGGAGAGTCAGTGCCTTTAACCTCCTGTTTGGCCCAGTTTGCAATTTCTGCGGAAAATGAACAGGAATAGGGAGAACCAATGAGAGACTAGCTGGAGGTGTCTGGACGGGTAAATTGAACTCTCATTTCCCGCCAGGAAGAGGAATTAACCAAAGGCTCAGCGAGCCATGCCAGAACCACACTAGGGCCTGAAGCAATCCTGCAGTGTTGCGGCCAGCTCACAAGAAAGCGAGTTGAAGAAAGGAGCTCAGGGGCCCTGTAATTCACAAACCTGCAGAGTTCTAAATGACAGCTATCGTCCAAAAATATATTGAAGTAAGGCTGCCAAGAGGACTTGAAAGCAGGGCAGAATTGCAGGAAACCGATTTCAGGAGGTAGACTGGAATTGCATGTAAAGCATAGGAAAAGAGGCAGAACGTCCACAATGATGCACTTGGCCAAAAAGGGCGTATGCGTTTTTTCCTGAATATATTCAGGAAAAAACGCATACGCCCTTTTTGGCCAACCAAGCAAGCTTGCAAAGGAAATCTGCACTACAATGAAGTCTCAGTGCCCCCCGGTCAAAAGGGCCATCTGAAAAAAGTGTAAAATCCAGAAAGGCAGGACAGGCCATGGAGAACTGGGAACCTTCTTATGCTGATGGGCGGGATGTAAATTGCCAACAGCCACTCTGGAGAAGTGTATGGTGTTTCCTGAAACATCTAAAAAACAAAGCAACAGAGCCTAGGGCACTTCCACTTATGGTCCTATAGCTTAGGGAAATTAAAATCAAAAAGACACAGCCACCCCAAAGTTTGGGACGGCTCTGTTTACAAGAACCTCATTTACGGTACAAGTTCAATATCGCAGAAAGAGAAAAATGGATAAAGAAGTTGTGGTACTTACGTACAAGGCAATATCACTCAGCAATGAAATCTATGTCATCATGCCAGTAGCAGCATAATGAGTGGATTCAGGTACGATGATTCTAAGTGAAATAAATCACACAGAAAAAGAAACATCATAAGGTATCACTAATACACGGAATGTAAACTTGGCTACACAGGAACTGAATTACAAAACAGAATGGGGTCTCAAATGAAGAAAACCAACTTACGCTTGCTTAAGAGGAAAGGTTAGTTGGGGTGCTGCATAAAACCAGAGATTGAAATTAACACAGATACCTTGCCATAAGCCAAATATGTAATAGACAAGAGCTACTCCTTGCTCAACGAAGTGGACTCAACATCCCATATTAAACGCCTAAGAATATACCTGACTAGTAAGAATCTTAAAGCCTATGGATTTATATGTCTCCGAAAGAGAATCAAGCGTGTGTACAGCAGCATAAACGCAGCAGTGATAGGATTGGTGAGGTTCGGTGAGCAAATGCAGACCCTTTGAAGTCATATTGCATGGTACCCATTCCATGCATCTCAACTCTCCAGGTAAGGGATTCTTCCTTCAGCTAAAACATGCATGTGGAACCCAGAGTATGATCCACCGTGTGATCGGGAAACGTGTTCATATGTGTCTCAGTTTTCGTCCCCTGGTACTCGGGTGCAACATTCCAGACGCTTTACTAACACTCTCCCCACTTGGAGAGTCAGTGCCTTTAACCTCCTGTTTGGCCCAGTTTGCAATTTCTGTGGAAAATTAACAGGAATAGGGAGAACCAATGACAGACTAGCTGGAGGTGTCTGGACGGGCAAATTTAACTCTCATTTCCCACCAGGAAGAGGAATTAACCAAAGGCTCAGCGAACCATGCCGAAACTACACTAGTGCTTGAAGCAATACTGCGGTGTTGCGGCCAGCTCACAAGAAAGCGAGTTGAAGAAAGAAGCTCAGGGGCACTGTAATTCACAAACCTGCAGAGTTATAAATGACAGCTATCATCCAAAAATATATTGAAGTAAGGCTGACAAGAGGACTTGAAAGCGGGGCAGAATTGCAGGAAACCGATTTCAGGAAGTAGATTGGAATTGCATGAAAAGCATAGGAAAAGAGGCAGAACGTCCACAATGATGCACATGGCCAAAAAGGGCGTATGCGTTTTTTCCTGAATATATTCAGGAAAAAACGCATACGCCCTTTTTGGCCAACCAAGCAAGCTTGCAAAGGAAATCTGCACTACAATGAAGTCTCACTGCCCCCCGGTCAAAAGGGACATCTGAAAAAAGTGTAAAATCCAGAAAGGCAGGACAGGCCATGGAGAACTGGGAGCCTTGTTATGCTGATGGGCGGGATGTAAATTGCCAACAGCCACTCTGGAGAAGTGTATGGTGTTTCCTGAAACATCTAAAAAACAAAGCAACAGAGCCTAGGGCACTTCCACTTATGGTCCTATAGATTAGGGAAATTAAAATCAAAAAGACACAGCCACCCCAAAGTTTGGGACGGCTCTGTTTACCAGAACCTCATTTACGGTACAAGTTCAATATCGCAGAAAGCGAAAAATGGATAAAGAAGTTGTGGTACTTACGTACAATGCAATATCACTCAGCAATGAAATCTATGTCATCAGGCCAGTAGCAGCATAATGAGTGGATTCAGGTACGATGATTCTAAGTGAAATAAGTCACACAGAAAAAGAAACATCATAAGTTATCACTAATACACGGAATGTAAACTTGCCTACACAGGAACTGAATTACAAAACAGAATAGGGTCTCAAATGTAGAAAACCAACTTATGCTTGCTTAAGGGGAAAGGTGAGTTGGGGTGCTGCATAAAACCAGAGATTGAAATTAGCACAGATACCTTTCCATAAGCCAAATATGTAATAGACAATAGCTACTGCTTGCTCAACGAAGTGGACTCAACACCCCATATTAAACGCCTAAGAATATACCTGACTAGTAAGAATCTTAAAACCTATGGATTGATATGTCTCCGAAAGAGAATCAAGCATGTGTACAGCGGCATAAACGCAGCAGTGATAGGATTGGTGAGGTTCGGTGAGCAAATGCAGACCCTTTGAAGTCATATTGCATGGTACCCATTCCATGGTTCTCAACTCTCCAGGTTTAAGGGATTCTTCCTTCAGCTAAAACATGCATGTGGAACCCAGAGTATGATCCACCGTGTGATCGGGAAACGTGTTCAAATGTGTCTCAGTTTTCGTCCCCTGGTACTCGGGTGCAACATTCCAGACGCTTTACTAACACTCTCCCCACTTGGAGAGTCAGTGCCTTTAACCTCCTGTTTGGCCCAGTTTGCAATTTCTGCGGAAAATGAACAGGAATAGGGAGAACCAATGAGAGACTAGCTGGAGGTGTCTGGACGGGCAAATTTTACTCTCATTTCCCACCAGGAAGAGGAATTAACCAAAGGCTCAGCCTACCGTGCCGGAACCACACTAGGGCCTGAAGCAATCCTGCGGTGTTGTGGCCAGCTCACAAGAAAGCGAGTTGAAGAAAGGAGCTCAGGGGCACTGTCATTCACAAACCTGCAGAGTTATACATGACAGCTATCGTCCAAAAATATATTGAAGTAAGGCTGCCAAGAGGACTTGAAAGCGGGGCAGAATTGCAGGAAACCGATTTCAGGAGGTAGACTGGAATTGCATGTAAAGCATAGGAAAAGAGGCAGAACGTCCACAATGATGCACTTGGCCAAAAAGGGCGTATGCGTTTTTTCCTGAATATATTCCTGAATATATTCAGGAAAAAACGCATACGCCCTTTTTGGCCAACCAAGCAAGCTTGCAAAGGTAATCTGCACTACAATGAAGTCTCACTGCCCCCCGGTCAAAAGGGCCATCTGAAAAAAGTGTAAAATCCAGAAAGGCAGGACAGACCATGGAGAACTGGGAGCCTTCTTATGCTGATGGGCGGGATGTAAATTGCCAACAGCCACTCTGGAGAAGTGTATGGTGTTTCCTGAAACATCTAAAAAGCAAAGCAACAGAGCCTAGGGCACTTACACTTACGGTCCTATAGATTAGGGAAATTAAAATCAAAAAGACACAGCCACCCCAAAGTTTGGGATGGCTCTGTTTACAAGAACCTCATTTACGGTACAAGTTCAATATCGCAGAAAGCGAAAAATGGATAAAGAAGTTGTGGTACTTACGTACAATGCAATATCACTCAGCAATGAAATCTATGTCATCAGGCCAGTAGCAGCATAATGAGTGGATTCAGGTACGATGATTCTAAGTAAAATAAGTCACACAGAAAAAGAAACATCATGAGGTATCACTAATACACGGAATGTAAACTTGGCTACACAGGAACTGAATTACAAAACAGAATAGGGTCTCAAATGTAGAAAAACAACTTATGCTTGCTTAAGGGGAAAGGTGAGTTGGGGTGCTGCATAAAACCAGCGATTGAAATTAGCACAGATACATTTCCATAAGTCAAATATGTAATAGACAAGAGCTACTGCTTGCTCAACGAAGTGGACTCAACACCCCATATTAAACGCCTAAGAATATACCTGACTAGTAAGAATCTTAAAGCCTATGGATTTATATGTCTCCGAAAGAGAATCAAGCGTGTGTACAGCGGCATAAACGCAGCAGTGATAGGATTGGTGAGGTTCGGTGAGCAAATGCAGACCCTTTGAAGTCATATTGCATGGTACCCATTCCATGCGTCTCAACTCTCCAGGTAAGGGATTCTTCCTTCAGCTAAAACATGCATGTGGAACCCAGAGTATGATCCACCGTGTGATCGGGAAACGTGTTCATATGTGTCTCAGTTTTCGTCCCCTGGTACTCGGGTGCAACATTCCAGACGCTTTACTAACACTCTCCCCACTTGGAGAGTCAGTGCCTTTAACCTCCTGTTTGGCCCAGTTTGCAATTTCTGTGGAAAATTAACAGGAATAGGGAGAACCAATGACAGACTAGCTGGAGGTGTCTGGACGGGCAAATTTAACTCTCATTTCCCACCAGGAAGAGGAATTAACCAAAGGCTCAGCGAGCCATGCCGAAACCACACTAGGGCCTGAAGCAATCCTGCGGTGTTGCGGCCAGCTCACAAGAAAGCGAGTTGAAGAAAGAAGCTCAGGGGCACTGTAATTCACAAACCTGCAGAGTTATAAATGACAGCTATCATCCAAAAATATTTTGAAGTAAGGCTGCCAAGAGGACTTGAAAGCGGGGCAGAATTGCAGGAAACCGATTTCAGGAGGTAGACTGGAATTGCATGAAAAGCATAGGAAAAGAGGCAGAACGTCCACAATGATGCACTTGGCCAAAAAGGACGTATGCGTTTTTTCCTGAATATATTCAGGAAAAAACGCATACGCCCTTTTTGGCCAACCAAGCAAGCTTGCAAAGGAAATCTGCACTACAATGAAGTCTCACTGCCCCCCGGTCAAAAGGACCATCTGAAAAAAGTGTAAAATCCATAAAGGCAGGACAGGCCATGGAGAACTGGGAGCCTAGTTAGACTGATGGGCGGGATGTAAATTGCCAACAGCCACTCTGGAGAAGTGTATGGTGTTTCCTGAAACATCTAAAAAACAAAGCAACAGAGCCTAGGGCACTTCCACTTATGGTCCTATAGATTAGGGAAATTAAAATCAAAAAGACACAGCCACCCCAAAGTTTGGAACGGCTCTGTTTACAAGAACCTCGTTTATGGTACAAGTTCAATATCGCAGAAAGCGAAAAATGGATAAAGAAGTTGTGGTACTTACGTACAATGCAATATCACTCAGCAATGAAATCTATGTCATCAGGCCAGTAGCAGCATAATGAGTGGATTCAGGTACGATGATTCTAAGTGAAATAAGTCACACAGAAAAAGAAACATCTTAAGATATCACTAATACACGGAATGTAAACTTGGCTACACAGGAACTGAATTACAAAACAGAATAGGGTCTCAAATGTAGAAAACCAACTTATGCTTGCTTAAGGGGAAAGGTGAGTTGGGGTGCTGCATAAAACCAGAGATTGAAATTAACACAGATACCTTTCCATAAGCCAAATATGTAATAGACAAGAGCTACTCCTTGCTCAACGAAGTGGACTCAACACCCCATATTAAACGCCTAAGAATATACCTGACTAGTAAGAATCTTAAAACCTATGGATTTATATGTCTCCAAAAGAGAATCCAGCGTGTGTACAGTGACATAAAAGCAGCAGTGATAGGATTGGTGAGGTTCGGTGAGCAAATGCAGACCCTTTGAATTCATATTGCATGGTACCCATTCCATGGTTCTCAACTCTCCAGGTTTAAGGGATTCTTCCTTCAGTTAAAACATGCATGTGGAACCCAGAGTATGATCCACCGTGTGATTGGGAAACGTGTTCAAATGTGTCTCAGTTTTCATCCCCTGGTACTTGGGTGCAACATTCCAGACGCTTTACTAACACTCTCCCCACTTGCAGAGTCAGTGCCTTTAACCTCCTGTTTGGCCCAGTTTGCAATTTCTGCAGAAAATGAACAGGAATAGGGAGAACCAATGAGAGACTAGCTGGAGGTGTCTGGAGGGGCAAATTTAACTCTCATTTCCCACCAAGAAGAGGAATTAACCAAAGGCTCAGCGTGCCATGCCGGAACCACACTAGGGCCTGAAGCAATCCTGCGGTGTTGCGGCCAGCTCACAAGAAAACGAGTTGAAGAAAGGAGCTCAGGGGCACTGTAATTCACAAACCTGCAGAGTTATAAATGACAGCTATCGTCAAAAAATATATTGAAGTAAGGCAGCCAAGAGGACTTGAAAGTTGGGCAGAATTGCAGGAAACCGATTTCAGGAGGTAGACAGGAATTTCATGTAAAGCATAGGAAAAGAGGCAGAACGTCCACAATGATGCACTTGGCCAAAAAGGGCGTATGCGTTTTTTCCTGAATATATTCAGGAAAAAACCCATACGACCTTTTTGGCCAACCAAGCAAGCTTGCCAAGGAAATCTGCACTACAATGAAGTCTCACTGCCCCCCGGTCAAAAGGGCCATCTGAAAAAAGTGTAAAATCCAGAAAGGCAGGACAGGCCATGGAGAACTGGGAACCTTGTTATGCTGATGGGCGTGATGTAAATTGCCAACAGCCACTCTGGAGAAGTGTATGGTGTTTCCTGAAACATCTAAAAAACAAAGCAACAGAGCCTAGGGCACTTCCACTTATGGTCCTATAGCTTAGGGAAATTGAAATCAAAAAGACACAGCCACCCCAATGTTTGGGTCGGCTCTGTTTACAAGAACCTTGTTTACAGTACAAGTTCAATATCACAGAAAGCGAAAAATGGATAAAGAAGTTGTGGTACTTACGTACACTGCAATATCACTCAGCAATGAAATCTATGTCATCAGGCCAGTAACAGCATAATGAGTGGATTCAGGTACGATAATTCTAAGTGAAATAAGTCACACAGAAAAAGAAACATCATAAGTTATCACTAATACATGGAATGTAAACTTGGCTACACAGGAACTGAATTATAAAACAGAACAGGGTCTCAAATGTAGAAAACCAACTTATGCTTGCTTAAGGGGAAAGGTGAGTTGGGGTGGTGCATAAAACCAGAGATAGAAATTAGCACAGATACCGTTCCATAAGCCAAATATGTAATAAACAAGCGCTACTCCTTGCTCAACGAAGTGGACCCAACACCCCATATTAAACGCCTAAGAATATACCTGACTAGTAAGAATCTTAAAACCTATGGATTTATATGTCTCCGAAAGAGAAACCAGCATGTGTACAGTGGCATAAACTCAGCAGTGATAGGATTGGTGAGGTTCGATGAGCAAACGCAGACCCTTTGAAGTCATATTGCATGGTACCCATTCCATGGGTCTCAACTCTCCAGGTGTAAGGGATTCTTCCTTCAGCTAAAACATGCATGTGGAACCCAGAGTATGATCCACCATGTGATCGGGAAACGTGTTCAAATGTGTCTCAGTTTTCGTCCCCTGGTACTCGGGTGCAACATTCCAGACGCTTTACTAACACTCTCCCCACTTGGAGAGTCAGTGCCTTTAACCTCCTGTTTGGCCCAGTTTGCAATTTCTGCGGAAAATGAACAGGAATAGGGAGAACCAATGAGAGACTAGCTGGAAGAGTCTGGACGGGCAAATTTAACTCTCATTTCCCACCAGGAAGAGGAATTAACCAAAGGCTCAGCGAGCCATGCCGGAACCACACTAGGGCCTGAAGCAATCCTGCGGTGTTGCGGCCAGCTCACAAGAAAGCGAGTTGAAGAAAGGAGCTCAGGGGCCCTGTAATTCATACACCTGCACAGTTCTAAATGACAGCTATCGTCAAAAAATATATTGAAGTAAGGCTGCCAAGAGGACTTGAAAGCGGGGCAGAATTGCAGGAAACCGATTTCAGGAGGTAGACTGGAATTGCATGTAAAGCATAGGAAAAGAGGCAGAACGTCCACAATGATGCACTTGGCCAAAAAGGGCGTATGCGTTTTTTCCTGAATATATTCAGGAAAAAACGCATACGCCCTTTTTGGCCAACCAAGCAAGCTTGCAAAGGAAATCTGCACTACAATGAAGTCTCACTGCCCCCCGGTCAAAAGGGCCATCTGAAAAAAGTGTAAAATCCAGAAAGGCAGGACAGGCCATGGAGAACTGGGAGCCTTGTTATGCTGATGGGTGGGATGTAAATTGCCAAAAGCCACTCTGGAGAAGTGTATGGTGTTTCCTGAAACATCTAAAAAACAAAGCAACAGAGCCTAGGGCACTTCCACTTATGGTCCTATAGCTTAGGGAAATTAAATTCAAAAAGACACAGCAACCCCAAAGTTTGGGACGGCTCTGTTTACAAGAACCTCATTTACAGTACAAGTTCAATATCGCAGAAAGCGAGAAATGGATAAAGAATTTGAGGTACTTACGTACAATGCAATAACACTCAGCAATGAAATCTATGTCATCAGGCCCTTAGCAGCATAATGAGTGGATTCAGGTACGATAATTCTAAGTGAAATAAGTCACAGACAAAAAGAAACATCATAAGTTATCACTAATACATGGAATATAAACTTGGCTACACAGGAACTGAATTACAAAACAGAATAGGGTCTCAAATGTAGAAAACCAACTTATGCTTGCTTAAGGGGAAAGGTGAGTTGGGGTGCTGCATAAAACCAGAGATTGAAATTAGCAGAGATACCTTTCCATAAGCCAAATATGTAATAGACAAGAGCTACTGCTTGCTCAACGAAGTGGACTCAACACCCCATATTAAACGCCTAAGAATATACCTGACTAGTAATAATCTTTAAACCTATGGATTTATATGTCTCCAAAAGAGAATCAAGCGTGTGTACAGCGGCATAAACGCAGCACTGATAGGATTGGTGAGGTTCGGTGAGCAAATGCAGACCCTTTGAAGTCATATTGCATGGTACCCATTCCATGGTTCTCAACTCTCCAGGTTTAAGGGATTCTTCCTTCAGCTAAAACATGCATGTGGAACCCAGAGTATGATCCACCGTGTGATCGGGAAACGTGTTCAAATGTGTCTCAGTTTTCGTCCCCTGGTACTCGGGTGCAACATTCCAGACGCTTTACTAACACTCTCCCCACTTGGAGAGTCAGTGCCTTTAACCTCCTGTTTGGCCCAGTTTGCAATTTCTGCGGAAAATGAACAGGAATAGGGAGAACCAATGAGAGACTAGCTGGAGGAGTCTGGACGGGCAAATTTAATGCTCATTTCCCAACAGGAAGAGGAATTAACCAAAGGCTCAGCGAGCCATGCCGGAACCACACTAGGGCCTGAAGCAATCCTGCGGTGTTGCGGCCAGCTCACAAGAAAGCGAGTTGAAGAAAGGAGCTCAGGGTCCCTGTAATTCACACACCTGCAGAGTTCTAAATGACAGCTATCGTCCAAAAATATTTTGAAGTAAGGCTGCCAAGAGGACTTGAAAGCGGGGCAGAATTGCAGGAAACCGATTTCAGGAGGTAGACTGGAATTGCATGAAAAGCATAGGAAAAGAGGCAGAACGTCCACAATGATGCACTTGGCCAAAAAGGACGTATGCGTTTTTTCCTGAATATATTCAGGAAAAAACGCATACGCCCTTTTTGGCCAACCAAGCAAGCTTGCAAAGGAAATCTGCACTACAATGAAGTCTCACTGCCCCCCGGTCAAAAGGACCATCTGAAAAAAGTGTAAAATCCAGAAAGGCAGGACAGGCCATGGAGAACTGAGAGCCTAGTTAGACTGATGGGCGGGATGTAAATTGCCAACAGCCACTCTGGAGAAGTGTATGGTGTTTCCTGAAACATCTAAAAAACAAAGCAACAGAGCCTAGGGAATTTCCACTTATGGTCCTATAGCTTAGGGAAATTAAAATCAAAAAGACACAGCCACCCCAAAGTTTGGGATGGCTCTGTTTACAAGAACCTCATTTACGGTACAAGTTCAATATTGCAGAAAGCGAAAAATGGATAAAGAAGTTGTGGTACTTACGTACAATGCAATACCACTCAGCAATGAAATCTACGTCATCAGGCCAGTAGCAGCATAATGAGTGGATTCAGGTACGATGATTCTAAGTGAAATAAGTCACACAGAAAAAGAAACATCATAAGATATCACTAATACACGGAATGTAAACTTGGCTACACAGGAACTGAATTACAAAACAGAATAGGGTCTCAAATGTAGAAAACCAACTTATGCTTGCTTAAGGGGAAAGGTGAGTTGGGGTGCTGCATAAAACCAGAGATTGAAATTATCACAGATACCTTTCCATAAGCCAAATATGTAATAGACAAGAGCTACTGCTTGCTCAACGAAGTGGACTCAACACCCCATATTAAACGCCTAAGAATATACCTGACTAGTAAGAATCTTAAAACCTATGGATTGATATGTCTACGAAAGAGAATCAAGCGTGTGTACAGCGGCATAAACGCAGCAGTGATAGGATTGGTGAGGTTCGGTGAGCAAATGCAGACCCTTTGAAGTCATATTGCATGGTACCCATTCCATGGTTCTCAACTCTCCAGGTTTAAGGGATTCTTCCTTCAGCTAAAACATGCATGTGGAACCCAGAGTATGATCCACCGTGTGATCGGGAAACGTGTTCAAATGTGTCTCAGTTTTCGTCCCCTGGTACTCGGGTGCAACATTCCAGATGCTTTACTAACACTCTCCCCACTTGGAGAGTCAGTGCCTTTAAACTCCTGTTTGGCCCAGTTTGCAATTTCTGCGGAAAATGAACAGGAATAGGGAGAACCAATGAGAGACTAGCTGGAGGTGTCTGGACGGGCAAATTTAACTCTCATTTCCCACCAGGAAGAGGAATTAACCAAGGGCTCAGCGAGCCATGCCGGAACCACACTAGGGCCTGAAGCAATCCTGCGGTGTTGCGGCCAGCTCACAAGAAAGCGAGTTGAAGAAAGGAGCTCAGGGGCCCTGTAATTCACACACCTGCAGAGTTATAAATGACAGCTATCATCCAAAAATATATTGAAGTAAGGCTGCCAAGAGGACTTGAAAGCGGGGCAGAATTGCAGGAAACCGATTTCAGGAGGTAGACTGGAATTGCATGTAAAGCATAGGAAAAGAGGCAGAACGTCCACAATGATGCACTTGGCCAAAAAGGGCGTATGCGTTTTTTCCTGAATATACTCAGGAAAAAACTCATATGCACTTTTTGGCCAACCAAGCAAGCTTGCAAAGGAAATCTGAACTACAATGAAGTCTCACTGCCCCCCGGTCAAAAGGGCCATCTGAAAAAAGTGTAAAATCCATAAAGGCAGGACAGGCCATGGAGAACTGGGAGCCTAGTTATGCTGATGGGCGGGATGTAAATTGCCAACAGCCACTCTGGAGAAGTGTATGGTGTTTCCTGAAACATCTAAAAAACAAAGCAACAGAGCCTAGGGCACTTCCACTTATGGTCCTATAGATTAGGGAAATTAAAATCAAAAAGACACAGCCACCCCAAAGTTTGGAACGGCTCTGTTTACAAGAACCTCGTTTATGGTACAAGTTCAATATCGCAGAAAGCGAAAAATGGATAAAGAAGTTGTGGTACTTACGTACAATGCAATATCACTCAGCAATGAAATCTATGTCATCAGGCCAGTAGCAGCATAATGAGTGGATTCAGGTACGATGATTCTAAGTGAAATAAGTCACACAGAAAAAGAAACATCATAAGATATCACTAATACACGGAATGTAAACTTGGCTACACAGGAACTGAATTACAAAACAGAATAGGGTCTCAAATGTAGAAAACCAACTTATGCTTGCTTAAGGGGAAAGGTGAGTTGGGGTGCTGCATAAAACCAGAGATTGAAATTAACACAGATACCTTTCCATAAGCCAAATATGTAATACACAAGAGCTACTCCTTGCTCAACGAAGTGGACTCAACACCCTATATTAAACGCCTAAGAATATACCTGACTAGTAAGAATCTTAAAACCTATGGATTTATATGTCTCCAAAAGAGAATCCAGCGTGTGTACAGTGACATAAAAGCAGCAGTGATAGGATTGGTGAGGTTCGGTGAGCAAATGCAGACCCTTTGAATTCATATTGCATGGTACCCATTCCATGGTTCTCAACTCTCCAGGTTTAAGGGATTCTTCCTTCAGTTAAAACATGCATGTGGAACCCAGAGTATGATCCACCGTGTGATTGGGAAACGTGTTCAAATGTGTCTCAGTTTTCATCCCCTGGTACTTGGGTGCAACATTCCAGACGCTTTACTAACACTCTCCCCACTTGCAGAGTCAGTGCCTTTAACCTCCTGTTTGGCCCAGTTTGCAATTTCTGCAGAAAATGAACAGGAATAGGGAGAACCAATGAGAGACTAGCTGGAGGTGTCTGGAGGGGCAAATTTAACTCTCATTTCCCACCAAGAAGAGGAATTAACCAAAGGCTCAGCGTGCCATGCCGGAACCACACTAGGGCCTGAAGCAATCCTGCGGTGTTGCGGCCAGCTCACAAGAAAACGAGTTGAAGAAAGGAGCTCAGGGGCACTGTAATTCACAAACCTGCAGAGTTATAAATGACAGCTATCGTCAAAAAATATATTGAAGTAAGGCAGCCAAGAGGACTTGAAAGTTGGGCAGAATTGCAGGAAACCGATTTCAGGAGGTAGACAGGAATTTCATGTAAAGCATAGGAAAAGAGGCAGAACGTCCACAATGATGCACTTGGCCAAAAAGGGCGTATGCGTTTTTTCCTGAATATATTCAGGAAAAAACCCATACGACCTTTTTGGCCAACCAAGCAAGCTTGCCAAGGAAATCTGCACTACAATGAAGTCTCACTGCCCCCCGGTCAAAAGGGCCATCTGAAAAAAGTGTAAAATCCAGAAAGGCAGGACAGGCCACGGAGAACTGGGAACCTTGTTATGCTGATGGGCGTGATGTAAATTGCCAACAGCCACTCTGGAGAAGTGTATGGTGTTTCCTGAAACATCTAAAAAACAAAGCAACAGAGCCTAGGGCACTTCCACTTATGGTCCTATAGCTTAGGGAAATTAAAATCAAAAAGACACAGCCACCCCAAAGTTTGGGACGGCTCTGTTTACAAGAACCTCGTTTCCGGTACAAGTTCAATATCGCAGAAAGCGAAAAATGGATAAAGAAGTTGTGGTACTAACGTACAATGCAATATCACTCAGCAATGAAATCTCTGTCATCAGGCCCATAGCAGCATAATGAGTGGATTCAGGTACGATGATTCTAAGTGAAATAAGTCACACAGAAAAAGAAACATCATAAGATATCACTAATACACGGAATGTAAACTTGGCTACACAGGAACTGAATTACAAAACAGAATAGGGTCTCAAATGTAGAAAACCAACTTATGCTTGCTTAAGGGGAAAGGTGAGTTGGGGTGCTGCATAAAACCAGAGATTGAAATTAGCACAGATACCTTTCCATAAGCCAAATATGTAATAGCCAAGAGCTACTGCTTGCTCAATGAAGTGGACTCAACACCCCATATTAAACGCCTAAGAATATACTTGACTAGTAAGAATCTTAAAACCTATGGATTTATATGTCTCCGAAAGAGAATCAAGCATGTGTACAGCGGCATAAACGCAGCAGTGATAGGATTGGTGAGGTTCGGTGAGCAAATGCAGACCCTTTGAAGTCATATTGCATGGGACCCATTCCATGGGTCTCAACTCTCCACGTTTAAGGGATTCTTCCTTCAGCTAAAACATGCATGTGGAACCCAGAGGATGATCCACCGTGTGATCGGGAAACGTGTTCAAATGTGTCTCAGTTTTCGTCCCCTGGTACTCGGGTGCAACATTCCAGACGCTTTACTAACACTCTCCCCACTTGGAGAGTCAGTGCCTTTAACCTCCTGTTTGGCCCAGTTTGCAATTTCTGCGGAAAATGAACAGGAATAGGGAGAACCAATGAGAGACTAGCTGGAGGAGTCTGGACGGGCAAACTTAACTCTCATTTCCCACCAGGAAGAGGAATTAACCAAAGGCTCAGCGTGCCATGCCGGAACCACACTAGGGCCTGAAGCAATCCTGCGGTGTTGCGGCCAGCTCACAAGAAAGCGAGTTGAAGAAAGGAGCTCAGGGGCCCTGTAATTCACACACCTGCAGAGTTCTAAATGACAGCTATCGTCCAAAAATATATTGAAGTAAGGCTGCCAAGAGGACTTGAAAGCAGGGCAGAATTGCAGGAAACCGATTTCAGGAGGTAGACTGGAATTGCATGTAAAGCATAGGAAAAGAGGCAGAACGTCCACAATGATGCACTTGGCCAAAAAGGGCGTATGCGTTTTTTCCTGAATATATTCAGGAAAAAACGCATACGCCCTTTTTGGCCAACCAAGCAAGCTTGCAAAGGAAATCTGCACTACAATGAAGTCTCACTGCCCCCCGGTCAAAAGGGCCATCTGAAAAAAGTGTAAAATCCAGAAAGGCAGGACAGGCCATGGAGAACTGGGAGCCTTGTTATGCTGATGGGCGTGATGTAAATTGCCAAAAGCCACTCTGGAGAAGTGTATGGTGTTTCCTGAAACATCTAAAAAACAAAGCAACAGAGCCTAGGGCACTTCCACTTATGGTCCTATAGCTTAGGGAAATTAAAATCAAAAAGACACAGCCACCCCAAAGTTTGGGTCGGCTCTGTTTACAAGGACCTCATTTCCGGTACAAGTTCAATATCGCAGAAAGCGGAAAATGGATAAAGAAGTTGTGGTACTAACGTACAATGCAATATCACTCAGCAATGAAATCTCTGTCATCAGGCCCATAGCAGCATAATGAGTGGATTCAGGTACGATGATTCTAAGTGAAATAAGTCACACAGAAAAAGAAACATCATAAGATATCACTAATACACGGAATGTAAACTTGGCTACACAAGAACTGAATTACAAAACAGAATAGGGTCTCAAATGTAGAAAACCAACTTATGCTTGCTTAAGGGGAAAGGTGAGTTGGGGTGCTGCATAAAACCAGAGATTGAAATTAGCACAGATACCTTTCCATAAGCCAAATATGTAATAGCCAAGAGCTACTGCTTGCTCAACGAAGTGGACACAACACCCCATATTAAACGCCTAAGAATATACTTGACTAGTAAGAAACTTAAAACCTATGGATTTATATGTCTCCGAAAGAGAATCAAGCATGTGTACAGCGGCATAAACGCAGCAGTGATAGGATTGGTGAGGTTCAGTGAGCAAATGCAGACCCTTTGAAGTCATATTGCATGGTACCCATTCCATGGGTCTCAACTCTCCAGGTTTAAGGGATTCTTCCTTCAGCTAAAACATGCATGTGGAACCCAGAGGATGATCTACCGTGTGATCGGGAAACGTGTTCTAATGTGTCTCAGTTTTCGTCCCCTGGTACTCGGGTGCAACATTCCAGATGCTTTACTAACACTCTCCCCACTTGGAGAGTCAGTGCCTTTAAACTCCTGTTTGGCCCAGTTTGCAATTTCTGCGGAAAATGAACAGGAATAGGGAGAACCAATGAGAGACTAGCTGGAGGTGTCTGGACAGGTAAATTTAACTCTCATTTCCCACCAAGAAGAGGAATTAACCAAAGGCTCAGCGAGCCATGCCGGAACCACACTAGGGCCTGAAGCAATCCTGCGGTGTTGCGGCCAGCTCACAAGAAAGCGAGTTGAAGAAAGGAGCTCAGGGTCCCTGTAATTCACACACCTGCAGAGTTCTAAATGACAGCTATCGTCCAAAAATATATTGAAGTAAGGCTGCCAAGAGGACTTGAAAGCGGGGCAGAATTGCAGGAAACCGATTTCAGGAGGTAGACTGGAATTGCATGTAAAGCATAGGAAAAGAGGCAGAACGTCCACAATGATGCACTTGGCCAAAAAGGGCGTATGCGTTTTTTCCTGAATATATTCAGGAAAAAATGCATACGCCCTTTTTGGCCAACCAAGCAAGCTTGCAAAGGAAATCTGCACTACAATGAAGTCTCACTGCCCCCCGGTCAAAAGGGCCATCTGAAAAAAGTGTAAAATCCAGAAAGGCAGGACAGGCCATGGAGAACTGGGAGCCTTGTTATGCTGATGGGCATGATGTAAATTGCCAACAGCCACTCTGGAGAAGTGTATGGTGTTTCCTGAAACATCTAAAAAACAAAGCAACAGAGCCTAGGGCACTTCCACTTATGGTCCTATAGATTAGGGAAATTAAAATCAAAAAGACACAGCCACCAGTAAGTTTGGGACGGCTCTGTTTACAAGAACCTCGTTTACGGTACAAGTTCAATATCGCAGAAAGCGAAAAATGGATAAAGAAGTTGTGGTACTTACGTACAATGCAATATCACTCAGCAATGAAATCTATGTCATCAGGCCAGTAACAGCATAATGAGTGGATTCAGGTACGATGATTCTAAGTGAAATAAGTCACACAGAAAAAGAAACATCATAAGATATCACTAATACACGGAATGTAAACTTGGCTACACAGGAACTGAATTACAAAACAGAATAGGGTCTCAAATGTAGAAAACCAACTTATGCTTGCTTATGGGGAAAGGTGAGTTGGGGTGCTGCATAAAACAAGAGATTGAAATTACCACAGATACCTTTCCATAAGCCAAATATGTAATAGACAAGAGCTACTGCTTGCTCAATGAAGTGGACTCAACACCCCATATTAAACGCCTAAGAATATACCTGACTAGTAAGAATCTTAAAACCTATGGATTTATATGTCTTCGAAAGAGAATCAAGCGTGTGTACAGTGGCATAAACGCAGCAGTGATAGGATTGGTGAGGTTCGGTGAGCAAATGCAGACCCTTTGAAGTCATATTGCATGGTACCCATTCCATGGTTCTCAACTCTCCAGGTTTAAGGGATTCTTCCTTCAGCTAAAACATGCATGTGGAACCCAGAGGATGATCCACCGTGTGATCGGGAAACGTGTTCAAATGTGTCTCAGTTTTCGTCCCCTGGTACTCGGGTGCAACATTCCAGACGCTTTACTAACACTCTCCCCACTTGGAGAGTCAGTGCCTTTAACCTCCTGTTTGGCCCAGTTTGCAATTTCTGCGGAAAATGAACAGGAATAGGGAGAACCAATGAGAGACTAGCTGGAGGAGTCTGGACGGGCAAATTTAACTCTCATTTCCCAACAGGAAGAGGAATTAACCAAAGGCTCAGCGAGCCATGCCGGAACCACACTAGGGCCTGAATCAATCCTGCGGTGTTGCGGCCAATTCACAAGAAAGCGAGTTGAAGAAAGGAGCTCAGGGTCCCTGTAATTCACACACCTGCAGAGTTCTAAATGACAGCTATCGTCCAAAAATATATTGAAGTAAGGCTGCCAAGAGGACTTGAAAGCGGGGCAGAATTGCAGGAAACCGATTTCAGGAGGTAGACTGGAATTGCATGTAAAGCATAGGAAAAGAGGCAGAACGTCCACAATGATGCACTTGGCCAAAAAGGGCGTATGCGTTTTTTCCTGAATATATTCAGGAAAAAACGCATACGCCCTTTTTGGCCAACCAAGCAAGCTTGCAAAGGAAATCTGCACTACAATGAAGTCTCACTGCCCCCCGGTCAAAAGGGACATCTGAAAAAAGTGTAAAATCCAGAAAGGCAGGACAGGCCATGGAGAACTGGGAGCCTTGTTATGCTGATGGGCATGATGTAAATTGCCAACAGCCACTCTGGAGAAGTGTATGGTGTTTCCTGAAACATCTAAAAAACAAAGCAACAGAGCCTAGGGCACTTCCACTTATGGTCCTATAGCTTAGGGAAATTAAAATCAAAAAGACACAGCCACCCCAAAGTTTGGGACGGCTCTGTTTACAAGAACCTCGTTTCCGGTACAAGTTCAATATCACAGAAAGCGAAAAATGGATAAAGAAGTTGTGGTACTAACGTACAATGCAATATCACTCAGCAATGAAATCTCTGTCATCAGGCCCATAGCAGCATAATGAGTGGATTCAGGTACGATGATTCTAAGTGAAATAAGTCACACAGAAAAAGAAACATCATAAGATATCACTAATACACGGAATGTAAACTTGGCTACACAGGAACTGAATTACAAAACAGAATAGGGTCTCAAATGTAGAAAACCAACTTATGCTTGCTTAAGGGGAAAGGTGAGTTGGGGTGCTGCATAAAACCAGAGATTGAAATTAGCACAGATACCTTTCCATAAGCCAAATATGTAATAGCCAAGAGCTACTGCTTGCTCAACGAAGTGGACTCAACACCCCATATTAAACGCCTAAGAATAT